>NC_068429.1:11029378-11046878 GCF_023373465.1 Oncorhynchus keta
TTTCTCTCCAAAACTCTTGAGCGTGCCGTCCCTTGGCCAGCTCTACCGCTATCTCTCTCAGAATGACCTTCTTGATCCAAATCAGTCAGGTTTCAAGACTAGTCATTCAACTGAGACTGCTCTTCTCTGCATCACGGAGGCGCTCCGCACTGCTAAAGCTAACTCTCTCTCCTCTGCTCTCATCCTTCTAGACCTATCGGCTGCCTTCGATACTGTGAACCATCAGATCCTCCTCTCCACCCTCTCCGAGTTGGGCATCTCCGGCGCGGCCCACGCTTGGATTGCGTCCTACCTGACAGGTCGCTCCTACCAGGTGGCGTGGCGAGAATCTGTCTCCTCACCACGCGCTCTCACCACTGGTGTCCCCCAGGGCTCTGTTCTCGGCCCTCTCCTATTCTCGCTATACACCAAGTCACTTGGCTCTGTCATAACCTCACATGGTCTCTCCTATCATTGCTATGCAGACGACACACAATTAATCTTCTCCTTTCCCCCTTCTGATGACCAGGTGGCGAATCGCATCTCTGCATGTCTGGCAGACATATCAGTGTGGATGACGGATCACCACCTCAAGCTGAACCTCAAGACGGAGCTCCTCTTCCTCCCGGGGAAGGACTGCCCGTTCCATGATCTCGCCATCACGGTTGACAACTCCATTGTGTCCTCCTCCCAGAGCGCTAAGAACCTTGGCGTGATCCTGGACAACACCCTGTCGTTCTCAACTAACATCAAGGCGGTGTCCCGTTCCTGTAGGTTCATGCTCTACAACATCCGCAGAGTACGACCCTGCCTCACACAGGAAGCGGCGCAGGTCCTAATCCAGGCACTTGTCATCTCCCGTCTTGATTACTGCAACTCGCTGTTGGCTGGGCTCCCTGCCTGTGCCATTAAACCCCTACAACTCATCCAGAACGCCGCAGCCCGTCTGGTGTTCAACCTTCCCAAGTTCTCTCACGTCACCCCGCTCCTCCGCTCTCTCCACTGGCTTCCAGTTGAAGCTCGCATCCGCTACAAGACCATGGTGCTTGCCTACGGAGCTGTGAGGGGAACGGCACCTCAGTACCTCCAGGCTCTGATCAGGCCCTACACCCAAACAAGGGCACTGCGTTCATCCACCTCTGGCCTGCTCGCCTCCCTACCACTGAGGAAGTACAGTTCCCGCTCAGCCCAGTCAAAACTGTTCGCTGCTCTGGCCCCCCAATGGTGGAACAAACGCCCTCACGACGCCAGGACAGCGGAGTCAATCACCACCTTCCGGAGACACCTGAAACCCCACCTCTTTAAGGAATACCTAGGATAGGATAAGTAATCCTTCTCACCCCCCCCCCCCTAAAAAGATTTAGATGCACTGTTGTAAAGTGGCTGTTCCACTGGATGTCATAAGGTGTATGCACCAATTTGTAAGTCGCTCTGGATAAGAGCGTCTGCTAAATGACTTAAATGTAAATGTAAATATGACATTTACATAAGTATTCAGACCCTTTACTCAGTACTTGGTTGAAGCACCTTTGGCAGCGATTACAGCCTCAAGTCTTCTTGGGTATGACGCTACAAGCTTGGCACACCTCCGGGCAGCCGAGCGGAAATGGAGGAAAACTCGCCTCCCTGCGGACCTGGCATCCTTTCACTCCCTCCTCTCTACATTTTCCTCCTCTGTCTCTGCTGCTAAAGCCACTTTCTACCATTCTAAGTTCCAAGCATCTGCCTCTAACCCTAGGAAGCTCTTTGCCACCTTCTCCTCCCTCCTGAACGGCACCTCAGTACCTCCAGGCTCTGATCAGGCCCTACACCCAAACAAGGGCACTGCGTTCATCCACCTCTGGCCTGCTCGCCTCCCTACCACTGAGGAAGTACAGTTCCCGCTCAGCCCAGTCAAAACTGTTCGCTGCTCTGGCCCCCCAATGGTGGAACAAACTCCCTCACGACGCCAGGACAGCGGAGTCAATCACCACCTTCCGGAGACACCTGAAACCCCACCTCTTCAAGGAATACCTAGGATAGGGTAAGTAAGGGTAGGTAATCCTTCTCCCCCCCCCCAACAAGATTTAGATGCAAGTGGCTGTTCCACTGGTTGTCATAAGGTGTATGCACCAATTTGTAAGTCGCTCTGGATAAGAGCGTCTGCTAAATGACTTAAATGTAAATGTTAAATGTATTTGGAGAGTTTCTCCCATTCTTCTCTGCATATCCTCTCAAGCTCTGTCAGGTTGGATGGGGAGTGTTGCTGCACAGCTATTTTCAGCTCTCTCCAGAGATGTTTGATCGGGTTTAAGTCCGGGCTCTGGCTGAGCCACTCAAGGACATTAAGAGACTTGTCCCAAAGCCACTCCTGCGTTGTCTTGGCTGTGTGCTTAGGGTCGTTGTCCTGTTGGAAGGTGAACATTCACCCCAGTCTGAGGTCCTGAGTGCTCTGGAGCAGGTTTTCATCAGGGATCTCTCTGTACTTTGCTCTGTTCATCTTTGCCTGACGAGTCTCCCAGTCCCTGCCATTGAAAAACATCCCCACAGCATGAAGCTGCCACCACCATGCTTCACCGTAAGGATGGTGCCAGGTTTCCTCCAGATGTGAAACTTGGCATTCAGGCCAAAGATGGTCTGAGAGTCTTTAGGTGCTTTTTGGAAAACTCCGAGCTGGCTGTCATGTGCCTTTTACCAAGGAGTGGTTACCATCTGGCCACTCCACCATAAAGGCCTGATTGGTGGAGTGCTGCAGAGATGGTTCTCCCATCTCCACAGAAGAAGTCTAGACCTCTGTCAGCATGACCATCGGGATCTTGGTCACCTCCCTGACCAAGTCCTTTCTCCACCCATTGCTCAGTTTGGCCAGGTGGCCAGCTCTAGGAAGAGTCTTGGTGGTTCCAAACTTCTTCCAATGAAGAACGAGGGAGGCCACTGTGTTCTTGGGGACTGTCAATGCTGCAGAAATGTTTTGGTACCCTTCCCCAGATCTGTGCCTCGACACAATCCTGTCTCAGAGCTCTTACAGGCAATTCCTTTGACCTCATGGCTTGGTTTTTGCTCTGACATGCACGGTCAACTGTGGGACCTTATATAGACAAGTGTGTGCCTTTCCAAATCATGTCCAATCAATTGAATTTACCACAAGTGGACACCAATTAAGTTGTAGAAACAGCTCAAGGACGATCAATGGAAACAGGATGCACCTGAGCTCAATTTCGTGTCTCATAGCAACGAGTCTGAATAGTTACAGGACCAGTCAAAAGTTTGGACACACCTACTCATTCAAGTGTTTTTCTTCATTTGTACTATCATCTACATAGTAGAATAATAGTGAAGACATCCTATGGAATAACACACATGGAATCATGTAGTAACCAGAAAAGTGTTAAACAAATCAAAATCATTTTCTATTTGAGATTCTTCAAAGTAGTCAACCTTTGTCTTGATGACAGCTTGCAGAAAATAGTACAAATAAAAAAAAAACCTTGAATGAGTGGGTGTGTCCAAACTTTTGACTGGCACTGTATGTAAATAAGCTATCAGTTTTTAAAATGTTTTAATCCATTTGCAAAAAATGTCTAAAAACCTGTCTTTATGGGATATTGTGTGTAGATTGCTGAGTATTTTTTTTAATATACATTTTAGAATAAGGCTGTAACGTAACAAAAGGTAGAAAAAGTCAAGGGGTCTGAATACTTTCCGAAGGCACTGTAAATGCTCTTGGTCTTATGAGAGCACACACACACACACACACACACACACACACACACACACACACACACACACACACACACACACACACACACACACACACACACACACACACACACACACACACACACACACACACACACAGCTAGCGTGCCAGACAGAGGGACAGCCAGAGGGACAGCCAGAGGGACAGCCAGAGGGACAGCCAGACAGAAACACACACCTCCTGGGAGATGTCCTCTCTTGGGGTGAGCTGCTGGCTGATGGCTGCCAGGGAGGCCTGGTCCACCTCCCGAATACAGTTGTTCAGCACCTCAATGGCCTCGTCACACTCCCTCTGGCCTGGGGCTTTGTCTCTGTACACACGCATAAACACACAGTACTTGAGAAACGGTTTTGGAGAAGCCGAAATGACCAGACTTCCTAACTATTTGTGTTTTTAACCTTGATAACTTGGAATTAAGATACTTTTTTTTCTCTCTCACAGAGATATGTCTCAATGGCTGGCTGCATGAATATATCTAACAATTAAACACCGACCCAGTGAGGAGCTTTACAGCAGTACATTTTTCAAAAGTTTCCGTAATTTCGCTGATGTGGCAACTGACCATGTTAACTGTTATCTCATGTTGACACAGTATTTATATCTGCTGTGGTAACTGACCATGTTAACTGTTCTCATGTTGACACAGTATTTATATCTGCTGTGGTAACTGACCATGTTAACTGTTACCTCATGTTGACACAGTATTTATCTCTGATGTGGTAACTGACCATGTTAACTGTTACCTCATGTTGACACAGTATTTATCTCTGCTGTGGTAACTGACCATGTTAACTGTTACCTCATGTTGACACAGTATTTATCTCTGATGTGGTAACTGACCATGTTAACTGTTACCTCATGTTGACACAGTATTTATCTCTGCTGTGGTAACTGACCATGTTAACTGTTACCTCATGTTGACACAGTATTTATCTCTGATGTGGTAACTGACCATGTTAACTGTTACCTCATGTTGACACAGTATTTATCTCTGATGTGGTAACTGACCATGTTAACTGTTACCTCATGTTGACACAGTATTTATCTCTGATGTGGTAACTGACCATGTTAACTGTTACCTCATGTTGACACAGTATTTATCTCTGATGTGGTAACTGACCATGTTAACTGTTACCTCATGTTGACACAGTATTTATCTCTGATGTGGTAACTGACCATGTTAACTGTTACCTCATGTTGACACAGTATTTATCTCTGATGTGGTAACTGACCATGTTAACTGTTACCTCATGTTGACACAGTATTTATCTCTGATGTGGTAACTGACCATGTTAACTGTTATCTCATGTTGACACAGTATTGATCTCTGATGTGGTAACTGACCATGTTAACTGTTACCTCATGTTGACACAGTATTTATCTCTGATGTGGTAACTGACCATGTTAACTGTTACCTCATGTTGACACAGTATTGATCTCTGCTGTGGTAACTGACCATGTTAACTGTTACCTCATGTTGACACAGTATTTATCTCTGATGTGGTAACTGACCATGTTAACTGTTACCTCATGTTGACACAGTATTTATCTCTGATGTGGTAACTGACCATGTTAACTGTTACCTCATGTTGACACAGTATTGATCTCTGCTGTGGTAACTGACCATGTTAACTGTTACCTCATGTTGACACAGTATTTATCTCTGATGTGGTAACTGACCATGTTAACTGTTACCTCATGTTGACACAGTATTTATCTCTGATGTGGTAACTGACCATGTTAACTGTTACCTCATGTTGACACAGTATTTATCTCTGATGTGGTAACTGACCATGTTAGCGGTTATCTCATGTTGACACAGTATTTATCTCTGATGTGGTAACTGACCATGTTAGCGGTTATCTCATGTTGACACAGTATTTATCTCTGATGTGGTAACTGACCATGTTAGCGGTTACCTCATGTTGACACAGTATTTATCACCGCTGTGGTAACTGACCATGTTAACTGTTACCTCATGTTGACACAGTATTTATCACCGCTGTGGTAACTGACCATGTTAACTGTTACCTCATGTTGGTGATAAGTTTCTTGATGGAGTCGGAAACGGTCCTGGAGTGTCCGGCCAGCACTGACCACTTGGGGGGGTCTTTGGGGTTGACGGCCAGGGAGCGAGCGGTCTGGATCAGACCTGTGGAGCTCTCCAGCATGGTCTTAGCTGCAGCCACGATGGGCTCCATCGCTGCCAGGCCCTGGGAGTTGGAACAATAATACAACATTCTGGTTGACTGTGTAACATCTGACGTATCCGTTGTCTCCACAGAGACAATAGGGAAGGGACAGCGTAACCACAGAGACAGTAGGGAAGGGACAGCGTAACCACAGAGACAGTAGGGAAGGGACAGCGTAACCACAGAGACAGTAGGGAAGGGACAGCGTAACCACAGAGACAGTAGGGAAGGGACAGCGTAACCACAGAGACAGTAGGGAAGGGACAGCGTAACCACAGAGACAGTAGGGAAGGGACAGCGTAACCACAGAGACAGTAGGGAAGGGACAGCGTAACCACAGAGACAGTAGGGAAGGGACAGCGTAACCACAGAGACAGTAGGGAAGGGACAGCGTAAACACAAAGACAGTAGGGAAGGGACAGCGTAAACACAAAGACAGTAGGGAAGGGACAGCGTAACCACAGAGACAGTAGGGAAGGGACAGCGTAACCACAGAGACAGTAGGGAAGGGACAGCGTAACCACAGAGACAGTAGGGAAGGGACAGCGTAACCACAGAGACAGTAGGGAAGGGACAGCGTAACCACAGAGACAGTAGGGAAGGGACAGCGTAACCACAGAGACAGTAGGGAAGGGACAGCGTAACCACAGAGACAGTAGGGAAGGGACAGCGTAACCACAGAGACAGTAGGGAAGGGACAGCGTAACCACAGAGACAGTAGGGAAGGGACAGCGTAACCACAGAGACAGTAGGGAAGGGACAGCGTAACCACAGAGACAGTAGGGAAGGGACAGCGTAACCACAGAGACAGTAGGGAAGGGACAGCGTAACCACAGAGACAGTAGGGAAGGGACAGCGTAACCACAGAGACAGTAGGGAAGGGACAGCGTAACCACAGAGACAGTAGGGAAGGGACAGCGTAACCACAGAGACAGTAGGGAAGGGACAGCGTAACCACAGAGACAGTAGGGAAGGGACAGCGTAACCACAGAGACAGTAGGGAAGGGACAGCGTAACCACAGAGACAGTAGGGAAGGGACAGCGTAACCACAGAGACAGTAGGGAAGGCCAGTGTACTGTATTACCTCAGCGCTGATCTGAGCGGGCACGCTGGCGAACTCTGGGTTGGAGGCGAAGGCGGTGAGGTTATCCACAGCTTCTATCAGGGGCCCTGTGGCGACCCTACACTTCTCTCTGTTCTGCTGGTTAAACGCTCCATCCAGAGCCTACACACACAACGCACAAACAGGGTTACATTCATTAGTGATGGAATGCCATTATAAAATGTATTTCTTATTGCATGGGTTGTTGTTAGATAATTGTCAATGAACTTGGGGCATGGAGTCACCCTGCGAGTGTCTGTCACATTAACGATGTACCTTGCTGCAGCCCTAACCTGTACTGTACATATGAATTCAAAAAGTAGTGACTATTACTCACTTTGATGGACTTGACCAGATTGGCTGTGCTGTTGGCCACCTCCTTAGCAGACTGGACAAACTGTCGCTTGGCAACAGGGTTGGCTGTTTTGGAGGAGGCCAGGCGACAGGCGTTGCACAGCGCCGAAGTGTGCTTGGCCACGATGGTGGCGGCAGAGAGGACCTTGGGAAACAAGAGGAGGTGTCTGAAGTAGGCAGCTAAAAGATGGAAAACACGGCTTCTGTTCAGAAATACTGATCATCTTTATTCACCTTGATTCTGTTTACAGTGGACATTTAGAAAACAGTACGCAAAGCAAGTTTATGTTGGTTACATGTATGGTCTGTGTGGTATGACGTGTGAGTGAGGGAGTCAGTGAGTGTATGAGAGTTTGCGTGTGTTTATCCATGGACCTTGAGTAAGCGGGTGAGTGTATGAATGCATGAGTGTTCATTCGTACGATCATATGTGTGTGTGTATGTGTGTGTGTGTGTGTGTGTGTTACTCGTTTATATTGGAACACACAAAGCCTAACCAAAGTCATCCTTGACTGCGAGAGAACGCTGATGACATGTGTGTTTGTGCGCAGGCACCTGTGTGTGTGTGTTCTACCTGGGACTGGGTGCAAGCCGGATCCACCAGGTTCTGGCATGCCATCTGGATGGACTGGTTGGCACGGGCAAACTGGCCAGGGTCCACCAACCCCTTCTGGCCCGCGTGGCTTTTAGGGTCTGACACTCCAACCAGGTAGGCACCCTGTAACATTTTTCAGACAAATTAATGTTGTATGGATGGTTTTGATGAACTAAACAAGATAAATGTAACAAGTGCTGACAGGAGTTAGAGCAAATATGGAAACATTGTAGATTTTGTTTACAGCGTAAAAAAAAAAAACTACAGCTAAAAATCTACAATGAGCTTTTATTAGATGATCTCTGCTTTTATTAGATCATCGCTGCTTTTATTAGATGATCTCTGCTTTTATTAGATGATCTCTGCTTTTATTAGATGATCTCTGCTTTTATTAGATGATCTCTGCTTTTATTAAATGATCGCTGCTTTTATTAGATGATCGCTGCTTTCATTAGATGATCTCTGCTTTCATTAGATGATCTCTGCTTTCATTAGATGATCTCTGCTTTCATTAGATGATCTCTGCTTTTATTAGATGATCGCTGCTTTTATTAGATGATCGCTGCTTTTATTAGATGATCGCTGCTTTTATTAGATGATCTCTGCTTTTATTAGATGATCTCTGCTTTTATTAGATGATCTCTGCTTTTATTAGATGATCTCTGCTTTTATTAGATGGTCTCTGCTTTTATTAGATGGTCTCTGCTTTTATTAGATGATCGCTGCTTTTATTAGATGATCGCTGCTTTTATTAGATGATCTCTGCTTTTATTAGATGATCTCTGCTTTTATTAGATGGTCTCTGGTTTTATTAGATGGTCTCTGGTTTTATTAGATGGTCGCTGCTTTTATTAGATGGTCGCTGCTTTTATTAGATGATCTCTGCTTTTATTAGATGGTCGCTGCTTTTATTAGATGGTCGCTGCTTTTATTAGATGATCGCTGCTTTTATTAAATGATCGCTGCTTTTATTAGATGATCGCTGCTTTTATTAGATGATCGCTGCTTTTATTAGATGATCTCTGCTTTTATTAGATGATCTCTGCTTTCATTAGATGATCTCTGCTTTCATTAGATGATCTCTGCTTTCATTAGATGATCTCTGCTTTCATTAGATGATCTCTGCTTTCATTAGATGATCTCTGCTTTCATTAGATGATCTCTGCTTTCATTAGATGATCGCTGCTTTTATTAGATGATCTCTAACGTAGCAGTTCTGTTCATGACAACGTTAACGTCTGCAGCACCACACGTGTTATTGTTTATGACAACGTTAACGTCTGCAGCACTACACGTGTTATTGTTTATGACAACGTTAACGTCTGCAGCACTACACGTGTTATTGTTTATGACAACGTTAACATCTGCAGCACTACACGTGTTATTGTTTATGACAACGTTAACGTCTGCAGCACTACACGTGTTATTGTTTATGACAACGTTAACATCTGCAGCACTACACGTGTTATTGTTTATGACAACGTTAACGTCTGCAGCACCACACGTGTTATTGTTTATGACAACGTTAACATCTGCAGCACTACACGTGTTATTGTTTATGACAACGTTAACGTCTGCAGCACTACACGTGTTATTGTTTATGACAACGTTAACGTCTGCAGCACTACACGTGTTATTGTTTATGACAACGTTAACGTCTGCAGCACTACACGTGTTATTGTTTATGACAACGTTAACGTCTGCAGCACCACACGTGTTATTGTTTATGACAACGTTAACGTCTGCAGCACTACACGTGTTATTGTTTATGACAACGTTAACGTCTGCAGCACCACACGTGTTATTGTTTATGACACACGTTATGACAACGTCTGCAGCACCACACGTGTTATTGTTTATGACAACGTTAACGTCTGCAGCACTACACGTGTTATTGTTTATGACAACGTTAACGTCTGCAGCACCACACGTGTTATTGTTTATGACAACGTTAACGTCTGCAGCACCACACGTGTTATTGTTTATGACAACGTTAACGTCTGCAGCACCACACGTGTTATTGTTTATGACAACGTTAACATCTGCAGCACCACACGTGTTATTGTTTATGACAACGTTAACGTCTGCAGCACTACACGTGTTATTGTTTATGACAACGTTAACATCTGCAGCACCACGCGTGTTATTGTTTATGACAACGTTAACGTCTGCAGCACCACACGTGGGTAGAGCCACCGCAGTGAGTTGATCAAATGGTTTTCCAAGATCTTCCACATCTCTCACGTTACGCTTGTCTTGCCACTCTTTGCCATGGCAACATGCATTCACACACAGAAACAGAAGAAAACATTCAGACACAGATGTACTCAAATGCACACAGATGCACTCAAACGCACACAAACACAGTCAACTCTTCAATGGGCAGTAGCGCAGAGCCATTGTGAATGTGACAGCATAATGTATTGTAATTTACTGAACTGTAATGAACTTTAATGTACTGTAAGGTAATGTAATGAAATTAACTGTAATGACCTGAACTGCAATGTACTGTAATGAACTGAACTGTTCTGAACTGAACTGTAATGTAACGTAATGAACTGTAATGTACTGTAATGACCTGAACTGCAATGTAATGACCTGAACTGAACTGTACTGTAATGAACTGAACTGTAATGTCCTGTAATGAACTGAACTGTTATGTAATGTAATGTAATGTACTGAACTGTAATGTCCTGTAATGAACTGAACTGTTATGTAATGTAATGTAATGTACTGAACTGTAATGTACTAAACTGTAATGTGCTGTAATGTACTGTAATGTACTGTAATGAACTGAACTGTAATGTAATGAACTGAACTGTAATGTCCTATAATGCACTGAACTGTAATGTAATGTACTGAACTGTAATGTACTGAAATGTACTGAACTGTACTGAACTGTAATGTCCTATAATGTACTGTAATGAACTAAACTGTAATGTACTGAACTGTAATGTACTGAACTGTAATGTACTGAACTGTAATGTACTGAACTGTAATGTACTGAACTGTAATGTACTGAACTGTACTGAACTGAACTGTAATGTCCTATTGTAATAGGACTGTAATGTACTGAACTGTAATGTACTGAACTGTAATGTACTGAACTGTAATGTACTGAACTGTAATGTGCTGTAATGTACTGTAATGTACTGAACTGTACTGAACTGTAATGTACTGTACTGAACTGTAATGTAACGTAATGAACTGTAATGTACTGTAATGACCTGAACTGCAATGTAATGACCTGAACTGAACTGTACTGTAATGAACTGAACTGTAATGTCCTGTAATGAACTGAACTGTTATGTAATGTAATGTAATGTACTGAACTGTAATGTACTAAACTGTAATGTGCTGTAATGTCCTATAATGAACTGAACTGCAATGTACTGAACTGTAATGTGCTGTAATGTACTGTAATGTACTGAACTGAACTGTAATGTACTGAACTGTACTGAACTGTAACGTACTGAACTGTAATGTACTGTAATGAACTGAACTTTAATGTCCTACAATGAACTGAACTGCAATGTACTGAACTGTAATGTGCTGTAATGTACTGAACTGTACTGAACTGTAATGTACTGTAATGTACTGTACTGTACTGTACTGAACTGTAATGAACTGAACTGTAATGTACTGTAATGAACTGAACTGTAATGTACTGAACTGTAATGAACTGAACTGTAATGTACTGAACTGTAATGTACTGAACTGTAATGTACTGAACTGTAATGTACTGAACTGTAATGTACTGTAATGAACTGAACTGTAATGTACTGTAATGAACTGAACTGTAATGTACTGAACTGAACTGTAATGTACTGAACTGTAATGTACTGAACTGTAATGTACTGAACTGTAATGTACTGAACTGTAATGTACTGTAATGTCCTATAATGCACTGAACTGTAATGAGCAGATGGAGCATTCAGAGACACACATACTGACAGACCCACATGACCAGGCCTTACTCACAGTCATTAGGCGCATGTGTGTGTACGCGCGCGAGCATGTGCGGGCATTTGTTTGTGTGGTTATATGAGAGTATTGAATTGAGAGAGGAACTGAATGTTGAAAGTGACTACCACTCCTTCCCTCCCTTTGAGAGAGGAACTGTCTGTTGAAAGTGACTACCACTCCTTCCCTCCATTAGAGAGAGGAACTGACTGTTGAAAGTGACTACCACTCCTTCCCTCCATTAGAGAGAGGAACTGACTGTTGAAAGTGACTACCACTCCTTCCCTCCATTAGAGAGAGGAACTGAATGTTGAAAGTGACTACCACTCCTTCCCTCCATTAGAGAGAGGAACTGACTGTTGAAAGTGACTACCACTCCTTCCCTCCATTAGAGAGGAACTGACTGTTGAAAGTGACTACCACTCCTTCCCTCCATTAGAGAGAGGAACTGACTGTTGAAAGTGACTACCACTCCTTCCCTCCATTAGAGAGAGGAACTGACTGTTGAAAGTGACTACCACTCCTTCCCTCCATTAGAGAGAGGAACTGACTGTTGAAAGTGACTACCACTCCTTCCCTCCATTAGAGAGAGGAACTGACTGTTGAAAGTGACTACCACTCCTTCCCTCCATTAGAGAGAGGAACTGACTGTTGAAAGTGACTACCACTCCTTCCCTCCATTAGAGAGAGGAACTGACTGTTGAAAGTGACTACCACTCCTTCCCTCCATTTGAGAGAGGAACTGACTGTTGAAAGTGACTACCACTCCTTCCCTCCATTTGAGAGAGGAACTGACTGTTGAAAGTGACTACCACTCCTTCCCTCCATTAGAGAGAGGAACTGACTGTTGAAAGTGACTACCACTCCTTCCCTCCATTAGAGAGGAACTGACTGTTGAAAGTGACTACCACTCCTTCCCTCCATTAGAGAGGAACTGACTGTTGAAAGTGACTACCACTCCTTCCCTCCATTAGAGAGAGGAACTGACTGTTGAAAGTGACTACCACTCCTTCCCTCCATTAGAGAGAGGAACTGACTGTTGAAAGTGACTACCACTCCTTCCCTCCATTTGAGAGAGGAACTGACTGTTGAAAGTGACTACCACTCCTTCCCTCCATTAGAGAGGAACTGACTGTTGAAAGTGACTACCACTCCTTCCCTCCATTAGAGAGAGGAACTGACTGTTGAAAGTGACTACCACTCCTTCCCTCCATTAGAGAGAGGAACTGACTGTTGAAAGTGACTACCACTCCTTCCCTCCATTTGAGAGAGGAACTGACTGTTGAAAGTGACTACCACTCCTTCCCTCCATTAGAGAGGAACTGACTGTTGAAAGTGACTACCACTCCTTCCCTCCATTAGAGAGAGGAACTGACTGTTGAAAGTGACTACCACTCCTTCCCTCCATTAGAGAGAGGAACTGACTGTTGAAAGTGACTACCACTCCTTCCCTCCATTAGAGAGAGGAACTGACTGTTGAAAGTGACTACCACTCCTTCCCTCCATTAGAGAGGAACTGACTGTTGAAAGTGACTACCACTCCTTCCCTCCATTAGAGAGAGGAACTGACTGTTGAAAGTGACTACCACTCCTTCCCTCCATTAGAGAGAGGAACTGACTGTTGAAAGTGACTACCACTCCTTCCCTCCATTTGAGAGAGGAACTGACTGTTGAAAGTGACTACCACTCCTTCCCTCCATTAGAGAGAGGAACTGACTGTTGAAAGTGACTACCACTCCTTCCCTCCATTTGAGAGAGGAACTGACTGTTGAAAGTGACTACCACTCCTTCCCTCCATTAGAGAGAGGAACTGACTGTTGAAAGTGACTACCACTCCTTCCCTCCATTAGAGAGGAACTGACTGTTGAAAGTGACTACCACTCCTTCCCTCCATTAGAGAGGAACTGACTGTGGAAAGTGACTACCACTCCTTCCCTCCATTAGAGAGAGGAACTGACTGTTGAAAGTGACTACCACTCCTTCCCTCCATTAGAGAGAGGAACTGACTGTTGAAAGTGACTACCACTCCTTCCCTCCATTAGAGAGAGGAACTGACTGTTGAAAGTGACTACCACTCCTTCCCTCCATTAGAGAGGAACTGACTGTTGAAAGTGACTACCACTCCTTCCCTCCATTAGAGGAACTGACTGTTGAAAGTGACTACCACTCCTTCCCTCCATTAGAGAGAGGAACTGACTGTTGAAAGTGACTACCACTCCTTCCCTCCATTAGAGAGAGGAACTGACTGTTGAAAGTGACTACCACTCCTTCCCTCCATTAGAGAGAGGAACTGACTGTTGAAAGTGACTACCACTCCTTCCCTCCATTAGAGAGAGGAACTGACTGTTGAAAGTGACTACCACTCCTTCCCTCCATTTGAGAGAGGAACTGACTGTTGAAAGTGACTACCACTCCTTCCCTCCATTAGAGAGAGGAACTGACTGTTGAAAGTGACTACCACTCCTTCCCTCCATTAGAGAGAGGAACTGACTGTTGAAAGTGACTACCACTCCTTCCCTCCATTAGAGAGAGGAACTGACTGTTGAAAGTGACTACCACTCCTTCCCTCCATTTGAGAGAGGAACTGACTGTTGAAAGTGACTACCACTCCTTCCCTCCATTTGAGATGCACTGCCAGGTCCAGATGTTCCTAAGCTAGCATCGAATCGCCTCATTGGCTGAGAGAATAATTAGGCTGATGTATTAGAGCATGGGACCATCCAACTATGCAAGGCAACGCATCCCTGTGGGCGTTAGGCTGCTTGCTTGCGTCCCAAATAGCACTCTATTCTCCATGTAGTACACAACTTTGGACCAGGACCCATAGGGTATATAGGGAATAGGGTATACAGGGCCCATAGGGTATACAGGGCACATAGGGTACACAGGGCACATAGGGTACACAGGGCACATAGGGTACACAGGGCACATAGGGTACACAGGGCACATAGGGTACACAGGGTACACAGGGTACACAGGGTACACAGGGCACACAGGGTACACAGGGCACACAGGGTACACAGGGCACACAGGGCACATAGGGTACATAGAGTCAATCACCACCTTCCGGAGACACCTGAAACCCCACCTCTTTAAGGAATACCTAGGATAGGATAAAGTAATCCTTCTCACCCCCCTTAAAAGATTTAGATGCACTATTGTAAAGTGGCTGTTCCACTGGATGTCATAAGGTGAATGCACCAATTTGTAAGTCGCTCTGGATAAGAGCGTCTGCTAAATGACTTAAATGTAAATGTAATAGGGTACACAGGGCACATAGGGTACACAGGGCACATAGGGTACATAGGGCACATAGGGTACACAGGGTATACAGAGCCCATAGGGTATACAGGGCACAAAGGGTATACAGAGCACAAAGGGTATATGGGGCCCATAGGGTATACAGGGTATTGGGTACACAGGGCCAATAGGGTATACAGGGCCAATAGGGTACACAGGGCCAATAGGGTACACAGGGTATTGGGTACACAGGGCCATAGGGTATACAGGGCCATAGGGTACACAGGGTATTGGGTATACAGGGCACAAAGGGTATAGGTTATACAGGGCACAAAGGGTATAGGTTATACAGGGCACACAGGGTACACAGGGCCCATAGGGTATACAGGGAATTAGGTATACAGGACCCATAGGGTGTACAGGGCCCATAGGGTATACAGGGAATTAGGTATACAGGGCCCATAGGGTATACAGGGAATTAGGTATACAGGACCCATAGGGTATACAGGGAATTAGGTATACAGGGCCATAGGGTATACAGGGAATTAGGTATACAGGACCCATAGGGTATACAGGGAATTAGGTATACAGGGCCCATAGGGTATACAGGGAATTAGGTATACAGGACCCATAGGGTATACAGGGAATTAGGTATACAGGACCCATAGGGTATACAGGGAATTAGGTATACAGGGCCCATAGGGTATACAGGGAATTAGGTATACAGGACCCATAGGGTATACAGGGCCCATAGGGTATACAGGGAATAGAGGGCCATATGAGACACCCCCTGGTCTGCTGGACTGGAAGGTGGTTTACCTGGGCAGCTGCTTCAGTAAGGCCACACAGGGCTTTAGAGCCAGAGCTGACAGAGTCCCCAAACTCAGGCAGATTGCTGTTCTTAGCGTTGTGGGAGATTCCAGCCATGGCTTCCCCCAGGACCTGCAGAACACAAGGCAAATAGATTTAAAATACTTATATTTCTATATATTTAAACATATATTTATTTCACAAAATACAACATTATAAGGTATAAAGGGGATCGAAAATCTTATTTTAAAAACAAAACACCATTTCCCTGGATATATTCTAGGACATAGTAGGGAGGAAGTATGTGGCAAGTAGGGAGGAAGTATGTGGCAAGTAGGGAGGAAGAAGGGAGGAAGTATGTGGGAAGTAGGGCGGAAGTATAGAAGGAAAGGAAGAGAAAAGGGAGAGAGGAAAAGAAAGAAATGAAATGTAGAAGGAATGAAAATATATTTATCAAGGAGGTGTCTAGTTTGTCGTTTACCTTGGAGTTCTCCATGACACTGTCGATGCAGTCAAAGTAGGAGAGGTCACTGACCGCCTCGGTGGGGTTCTGAAGCATACCCCGAACAGTCTGGAGAGACATGGTACACAGGTTAGGAACATAACCACCCACACAGTCACAACCACAGAGAGAACATATAGACTACTATACATGGACGCGGAAATGCACTCAGACACACCCCACATATACATATGTCCACGCACAAGGCACACGCACAAACACACAAAAGACCTGTCAATTATGCACCCTTCAGGTGACATGTTAATGAACCAGACAAAGAAGACAACTTGAAGCTGTGTAACTAGACTGGAACACAACAACTAGAAACTGTGTAACTAGACTCTGGAGCACAACAACTTGAAGCTGTGTAACTAGACTCTGGAGCACAACAACTTGAAGCTGTGTAACTAGACTCTGGAGCACAACAACTTGAAGCTGTGTAACTAGACTGGAACACAACAACTAGAAACTGTAACTAGACTGGAACACAACAACTTGAAGCTGTGTAACTACACTCTGGAGCACAACAACTTGAAGCTGTGTAACTAGACTGGAACACAACAACTTGAAGCTGTGTAACTAGACTCTGCACAGATTATAAACCATGCCAATATTCAGATTATAAACCATGGCAATATTCAGATTATAAACCATGCCAATATTCAGATTATAAACCATGCCAATATTCAGATTATTTCCAAGGATAAACCATGCCAATATTCAGATTATTTCCAAGGATAAACCATGCCAATATTCAGATTATTTCCAAGGATAAACCATGCCAATATTCAGATTATTTCCAAGGATAAACCATGCCAATATTCAGATTATTTCAAGTCTGACCCAAAAAATATATCAGAAATGCATAAAGATATTGATATTCACACAACAATGTTTATATATTAATTACATATTTCTAATACTAATAATATAATATATAATAGTAGAAAACAGTAAAAAAAATAGTAACATGTTCTTGACCAATCACCACTAAGTACATTGAAGGGGTGGTTCAGTGATATT